>NC_079165.1:103222142-103252142 GCF_947568905.1 Ostrea edulis
ATTTTGGTTGGGTTTAGCCTGCAGCTACAGCACTATAAACACTTAGGAGGTCTGGATTTGCCTCCTTTTCAACCTTTCATCAGATACAGAGTAGGTTCAATGCCTGGGGAGGGAGGAGGGGGGAGGGAGGAGGGGGTGATCAACAAATTTTGACCTTACATCTATTGTCTACCTCTTGCCCTAACTAGGATAATTATTGCATTTTGTTATACTGTACAATAGGCCTACTTATTTCCAATATATACAGAGTGCACTGAATCGTTCAGATGAGACTTGAATGAAATTGAATTAAAACATGCAAGTTCCTAATCTCAGACCAACAAGATGTGACTGTGAGATTGAAAAAACCTGAAGGGATTATATGGATTTTTTTTTTCAACTGTGTGCAGACTCAAATTGTTTTTGTCCTGATATTTAGAGTTTGCTGCACCTCCTATATGGATTGATCAATTAAGAAGATTTACTTTTTCCTAGTCAATGCCACGCTTCTTGGATTGATAAATCCTAGTACTGTGAATTTATACTTAATGTAGCAGTAATCATGGCATTAATATTGTAAATTGAATTCCAATATGTGCTATTTTCTTTCTTGAAGGTGATATCAAGAGTATATGTAGGGAAATACATACATGAATGATCCATGTAAGTACATACACAGTATACAGTTTCAACCTCCCAAAAATCTAGGTAATTGTTTCAGTAATACATGTAGCATTCAAAGAGGATTAATACATTGTTGTAAAGGCTGACCTTCTTTCAAAACACAATTGAAAAAATAAAATCAATCATATATTCCTGGATATAGCTCATTCACAGTTGGTTAATGTGTCAACTGTCAATCATGTGTTTGAGTCTAACGGCCGGGATTTAATCTAAAAAAAATTCCCAGTGACACTCTAAAAAACTGCACTTTTCACTAAGAAAGGTAAATTTGAAAGTTTTCAATTTCAAAATACACCTGTATCATATATTCCATCCATATTAGTTTATCTTCTCAAAATTTCCAAAATCCTACAAAAAGTCTGATTTCTTAGTACATGTATAACAATTTTCAGCTCCCTAGGATGACTGTTGATGTTGGCGTCACACTTTAAGGAATTTTTTTTAACCTGCATGGACTATATCTTTTGAACCAAGAGGGATAGGGTTTTTATATTTCACATATAGATGTCTCATGAAGAGACCTTTGCTTTGATACCAAGAATTTTGACCTAGTGACCTTTATTGTGGACTTTGACCTACTTTTTAAAATTTTTAACCAGGCCTATATTTTTTGAACCAAGGCAAATAGGGGTTTAATATTTCACATACAGATGCCTCATGAAGAGCCTTTAGTTGTGGTACCCATACATTTGACCTAGTGACCTTGGATTTTGACCTATTTTTTAAAAACTTTAACCTGAGCTATATCTTTTGAACGAAGGGGGGGGGGGGGGGGGGGGGGGGGTTGGGGGGGTTGATATTTCACATTAAGATGTCTCATAAAAAGACCTTTGTTTTGGTAACAAAACTTTTAACTTAGTGACCTTAACTGTGGACTTTGACCTACTTTTTAAAAACTTTAACCTGGGCTATATCTTTTGAACCAAGGGGATAGGGTTTTTATATTTCACATATAGATGCCTCATGAAGAGATATTTGTGGTGGTACCAAAACTTTACCAAAAAAAAAAAAAAAAAAAAAAAAAAAAAAAAAAAAAAAAAAATTGGCGGCCGATAGTGGTGGCTGTTCTTCTACGACTGGTATTGCTTTGAATGAATTTACAGCGGAAACTATAAGTGATGGACACCAAAACGTCACAGATATTGTAAGTAAAAATGCTGGATCTGATGGACTACTAACAGATTTGTTAAACTGTGACAACCTTGTAGAAAATGATGATTTTGTTTATCTATTCACCTCGGACGCTCTTGTGAGTACTAATCGTTCAGATCGCATTAGTGCGAATCTTGTCGCCACACAACTACCAGATAGCAATGACTTCAATGATACAGTTTTAAATCGCTCCGAAACTGAAAATCTAGATGCAAATCTGCAGAATTTACCAAAAGATTTGTATATTTCCAAACTGTTAGAGTTGTGTTCGAGTGACGAGTCTATGATTTCACGATACAGAAACACACTATGCACACGTGCAAGAAACAATAGTGACTGTCCAACGGGAAATCTAATGAATAGGAAAAGTACAAAATCAAGTTCTTGTGCTGAAAGATACGCAAGAGACTGTTATACATTGTATATGTTTATCAATGGTGAAAAACGAGGCATTGAACACGTTTTCGACAAACACAAAAACAACAGTTGCTCCACGGATGCATCAAAAGTTAAGCGCATAGAAACAAAAGTAGTGCTGCAAACCTTACTGCAACGCGTCTCAGAATTAGAAAATTCGTTATCCTACTATGTTAAGGAAATTAAATCTTTACGATCAGATCACGAGGCATTAAAATCTAAATATGATTGTATGGAAGCAGAGGCCACTTCTAGGTTCACAAAATATGACTCATTTCTCAAACTTGCAAACGAAAGACTCAAACAAGCTGAACTTGACATCCAGGAATTCCACAACTACAAGAAAAACCTTAGAACAAATGACGAATTGAAAAGATTGTCTAAAGTTACTCAAAACATCCAAAAGCAAATACAGTCGATCACACGCAGCCCTGTGAAATCGTATGCAAGCGTTGCAAGCGAATTCCAAACTGTAGGACAAAAACCATGTAACTTGTCCTCTAAACAAAACAACCAACCACTTGTCAATGAGTCTGATACTCCACCACCATGTAACACTACTGTAGATGATACTGCCATCATCAACTTCAGCCAAGCTGATTCACCGGGAGAAAAACATGACAAAACGTACTCCCCCTCTATAGCCCCCGAGATTCCAGTAAATGACTGTAAAGGACCGTCACACATGGACGAACACCAACAGAAGACATCTACCGTTACATTTAACGGGGGAAAGTTAGGGACCGATGCGACACGAGATTATCCATGCAACAATGCAACGGTACGTGATCAATCTGAGCCAATTCAACGCACACAAAGGTTTACCGAGAAACTGGGAAACCTGGGTCATCAGTCTAACGTCCGTAAGTCTGATGATATCCACCATGCGCTCAAACCTACTAAAGATGGAACATCATTAACTATTAACGTTGATGATGATATATTCGAGGGCGTTTCATACAAGCGAAATGCTAGGTATTACATCGCAGGAATTGGACCTAGGTCCACGAAGACAGGTTTGGTGAATTTTCTTAAAAGCAGAGGCGTCTCTGTATCACACTGTGTATTTTTTAAACAAAAACACCCAGGCGCAAGACGCAACGCGAAGATCAACGTATCACTACGTGATGTGCAAACGATCGAATCGCCACAATTTTGGCCTAATGGTATTTCCTGTCGCCGATGGTTAAGTAACAGACAGTGGGAAATCAAAATCGCGTGTGAAGAAAAGCAGGACAATGGATTTGCGGAAAATGATAACCGGGTGCAACCAGAGGACAATGATGTTGATTAAATTGTCATATACATGTATTTTGTTGTTTGCAACTGTTTATATTCATTTGATCAACTGCAATGTTTTTATGTCAGCATTTCTCAATATTCTAACATGGAATGTACGTGGCATTATGTCATCGTCCATAAGTTTATCAAATATTCTGGACAATGTCAATTGTGATATTGCCATTATATGTGAACACAAGCTTAAACCAACCAGTGTGCAATACTTAGACACGATTAGTTCCAAATATGTAGGTTACGTTCATATAGAACCAGGTCATGGTCAAAACTCTGACAATCTTTACTCAAGCTTTATAGGCAAAGGAGGGGTGGGGATTATGTATAAGAAAGACTTGCAGTTTACAGTTTCGAAAATACCAGATATAGATTCTTCTCGCATCATTGGTATTGAGGTTAAACGCCAACATCAACACTCGTTATATATACTTGGAGCGTATTTACCATCAGATAGTAATATTCAATCATACAACACTGAATTAAACCTGTTAGATGCATTATTCAATCATTTTTGCACTCTAGGTGATGTGGTAATAGGAGGTGATCTGAATGCCAGTATTTATGAAATTGATCTGCCCCATGTTAATTCATACAAGTCTAAAGCACTCAAAGAATTTATTTCTCGAAACGATATATGTCGTCCGAGGATTGATTTTCCTGTTGTAGGGTCTAGTTATACCTTTTTACAAACTAAGACCACATTAGACTTTATTTTGTGTAGCAAAACTCTTGTTAGCAATGTATACAAGTATCAAATTTTTGAAGAAGGTACCTTCAGTTCCACGTCTGACCACCTTCCGGTTTTTATGGATATTGTCTTAAACGTAAAGAATTATGTTTCATGTAAACCATATAACTCTCTTCCAGCATGGCACAAAGCAGATGTAAGCAAACTACAGGATTATGAATTGTATATCAACAATGAATCAAGTGTTTTGTTCGATAAAAATCTTAGCTCTGTTGATGACATCGATTCTTTTTGCACTGATTTGTACCATATGTTATACACTGCTGCATCCCTTTTTATTCCTTTAGCTAAATTTAAACCTCACTTAAGACCAGAATGGACGCCTAAAGTTAAAAGTCTGCACAACCGAGAACGCCACTTACGGAATGTCTGGTTAAGTCAAGGCCGTCCTCGAGGTATGGTACACGAATCTTATAAGAACTACAAACGAGCTAAACGAGACTTTCGAAACGAGTTAGATGCTGAACATGAAAGATACATGGCATCGGTGTTCCATGACATTGATGAAGCCTCTGAATGTGATGTGAGGTTATTCTGGAAACTCGTTAAACGTCAGCGTCCCAAAAAAACGAAATCATATCCAGAAATTGAACTTGACGGAAAACTGTTCGACAAGCCTGATTGTATTGCAAACTGTTTTGCCAATTACTTTGAAAGGGTCTACAACCCAACTGACTGCAAAAACTTTGACTCAGAGTTCTTTACCCTTGTTGAAAACTTGTACACTTCGATCAAGAAATCAACTTGTTATCAACAATATTCTACGATTCCGGGAGGAGAAGTATCCTCAACTGAGGTCTCTAACCTTATCAAGGAACTTAAACGCAGGAAGGCACCTGGACTGGACCGTATTCAAAATGAACATCTTATATATGGAGGACCCTCACTTTCCAGATGTATCTCACACCTCTTCAACGCAATAATCAAGATTGGTAAAATCCCAACTATTTGGAAAAAGGATCTCATAGTACCTATCTACAAGGGAAATAACAAGCCCAAAAAATCTCCCGACAGCTACCGACCAATCGCTCTTCTTCCATGTCTTATGAAATTATTTGAGAAAATACTGATGCTAAGGATTCGCCATCACATACTACCATCCATCCTATTTCCAAACCCACAACAACAAGGCTTCCAACCAAGACTAGGATCCATTACAGCCTCATTCAATCTCCAAGAAACTATATTCCACAACTTAGAACATGGTAGTCCTGTCTATGTTGCCTTTCTGGACACGCAAAAAGCTTTCGATACAGTCTGGAGGCATGGTCTCATGCTCAAATTACGTCATCTCGGTGTGACAGGACCTTTATGGACTCTCATTGATGATTGCCACACGGATACTCTCTGTTCAGTTGCCGTGAACCAGACGAATTCTGACTGGTTTCCCATTTCTCAAGGAGTAAGGCAAGGTGGTGTCCTTTCAACCTTTCTTTATTTAGTGTTTATTAATGACCTTCTACAGGAACTGCAAAACAATTGCACAAATACCGGAATCTACAGTATAAAATCTTCAAATCCAGCTTTAGCAGATGATATTTCCTGTGTTGCCTTGTCTCCACGGTCACTCCAAGTTCTTCTAGACACAGCCTACAGCTACTCAATACGGTGGAGATTTACCTTCAACGCAAATAAATCTAGTGTTTTGCGCTTCTCTCCCTCAGATACAGGCATTAACTCCACCTCATGGCGACTTGGCCAGAATACTATTCAACTCTCAAAAGCTTACACTCATCTTGGTATTCTTCTTGATGCAAAAATGGATCCCAGTGATAGGATTGCCAATGCATGCAGAAAAGGACAACAGTCATATTTTGCTCTTAAAATCAATGAACACCTCAACCCTGCGACTTTATCCAAATTATATAAACGAGTTATTCTTCCTGGCGTCTTATACGGAAGTGAACTATGGTGTGATCTCAGACAAAAAGATATTCGCTCCCTCAACATCTTTCAGCACTTTATTTGTAAACATGCTATGAATCTCCCCAAACAAACACGATCGGACATGTGTGAGTCACTGTTCGGACTAATGCCAATAGTGTCTGAAATAGACAAACGAAAATTACAGTTCTTTGGTCGCCTATGTCGGATGGAAACAAACAACCTCACTAAACAGATCTTTCTTAACCGTCTTTTTTCATACATCGACTTTCCAAAACACAAACATTATGGGTTCATACCGGATGTGATCGATCTCCTCAACAAGTATTGCCTTCAAATACATCTCCACTCATATCTACAAAGTGGAATGTTTCCCACCCAAGTAGAATGGAAAAGAACTGTAAACTCTGTTGTATCCAGCCATTTTTCAGAAACTAGATCAGCACGTATACTCGGAGACCCTGAATTCACACTCTTCAGATGTATAACCCAAAATAGAAATCCCAGCATGCTCTGGCAAATTCCTACTGGCATGCATGAAGTTCAACTTTGCAAATTCATAGTGAAACTCTGGACTCTTGTGGATATTCCACCCGAAACGTGTATAATTTGTCATCGTATTTTTACAAATGTATTTGAACATGCTTCAACAGCATGCAAAGGAACCTTTGTATTTAGAGAAGCTTGGTGGCAAACAATAGTAGAGAATTTTGATATTAACTTATCCGCTGAGTTGTGTGGACTTGACAGTCGTGACCTATATACGTTTCTTTTAGGTGGAAGGTCTCTGCCAGGCCTTATATTTTCTGAACAATCCTCCAGTTTACATCTCCTTAACTTTCGTTTATTAGGGATGCAGCAGCCTGGTACTACAGAATGTCTCGTTTAGGTACGTAATTTCAACCTAAGCGAACAATCGCAAACCAAAGTAACTGCCCAGTCTAGATATCTCAATGTCGTATTTCACACTGTGCCCAATGATGCAAATTAACTGGTTATGCATATGAACATATACGTGCATATGTAAATATAGATGTGTGCATATGTATGTATGTTTTCATATATAATATACGTATATTAACGTACGATGTGAGAAAACATTTTTCTATACCTGTGGTATAACTTACCTATAACATGTATTCACAATATAATTTTTTTTTTCTGTCTTATATACTATCTATGTGATGTTTATTTCTAATGTATAATTGTTGTATGTAAATCTCCTTTAGGAGGAAATAAAGAATGAATGAATGAATGAATGAATGAATGAATGAACCTCCCAAAAATCTAGGTAATTGTTTCAGTAATACATGTAGCATTCAAAGAGGATTAATACATTGTTGTAAAGGCTGACCTTCTTTCAAAACACAATTGAAAAAATAAAATCAATCATATATTCCTGGATATAGCTCATTCACAGTTGGTTAATGTGTCAACTGTCAATCATGTGTTTGAGTCTAACGGCCGGGATTTAATCTAAAAAAAATTCCCAGTGACACTCTAAAAAACTGCACTTTTCACTAAGAAAGGTAAATTTGAAAGTTTTCAATTTCAAAATACACCTGTATCATATATTCCATCCATATTAGTTTATCTTCTCAAAATTTCCAAAATCCTACAAAAAGTCTGATTTCTTAGTACATGTATAACAATTTTCAGCTCCCTAGGATGACTGTTGATGTTGGCGTCACACTTTAAGGAATTTTTTTTAACCTGCATGGACTATATCTTTTGAACCAAGAGGGATAGGGTTTTTATATTTCACATATAGATGTCTCATGAAGAGACCTTTGCTTTGATACCAAGAATTTTGACCTAGTGACCTTTATTGTGGACTTTGACCTACTTTTTAAAATTTTTAACCAGGCCTATATTTTTTGAACCAAGGCAAATAGGGGTTTAATATTTCACATACAGATGCCTCATGAAGAGCCTTTAGTTGTGGTACCCATACATTTGACCTAGTGACCTTGGATTTTGACCTATTTTTTAAAAACTTTAACCTGAGCTATATCTTTTGAACGAAGGGGGGGGGGGGGGGGGGGGGGGGGGGGGGGGGGGGTTGGGGGGGTTGATATTTCACATTAAGATGTCTCATAAAAAGACCTTTGTTTTGGTAACAAAACTTTTAACTTAGTGACCTTAACTGTGGACTTTGACCTACTTTTTAAAAACTTTAACCTGGGCTATATCTTTTGAACCAAGGGGATAGGGTTTTTATATTTCACATATAGATGCCTCATGAAGAGATATTTGTGGTGGTACCAAAACTTTTGACCTTGGACTTTGGCCTACTTTTTAAAAACATTAACCTGGGCTATATCTTTTGAACCAATAGGAATAGGGCTTTGATATCTTACATATAGATGCCTCATGAAGAGACCTTTGCTTGGTAGAAGACATCTGACCTAATGACCTTTGCCTTGAAATTTGACCTACTGTTCAAAAACTTTAACCTTGGTTATATCTTTTGCACCAAGAGTGATAGGGCTTTGATGTCTCAAATATAGATGCCTCATTAGAAAACATTTCTTTTGTTACCAAAACTATTGACCTTGGACTTTAACATACTTTTCAAAAACATTAACCTTGGCTATAACTTTTGAAATAAGGGGATAGGGATTTGATATTTCATGTTTAGATGCCTCATGACTAGGCCTTTGATATGAAATCAAAACTTCTGACCTAGTAACCATGAACTTTGACCTATTTTTCAAAAACTTTAACTTTTTGAACTAAAGGGATAGGTTAAGTAGATTCATGCATTCTGGCGACAACTCTTGTTAAATTAACATGTGGGCGTTATATAAAGTTGCATTAACATTCCTGTGATAATTTTAAAAATGATTATATATAGAATAAGTGCAGTACACATTGTGTAAATCATATAAAATCCTTTGTGTACTATCTCAGGCAATTATATTGCTTGAGTTCGAATTAACTATTAAAGAGTACTCCTTAATAGTAAATTCGAACCCAAGTGATATAATTGCCTGTGTGTACTATTACCTATTTTGAGCAAACCGACTTAATGCAGATCTTGATTTGCTTTGAAAAGGCAAATAGAGGCCTATAACTTTAGTCACATCGTTCATGAAAATAGCAAACAAAAGCTCTGGCACACGAAAATGTGAGCTGACTAACCTTTTTGTTTAAGCAAAATATCATAAGCTTGTCGTACATTCATCTCAAAGACTGGTCGACTGTGGTGTGTCATCTCAATCAGGTTGCGTGCTTTTAGCACCAGATTAGATTGGTCCTCTAAGGAGTCAAAACTAAGATAGAAATATAAACATGATATTTATGCTCCACAAATACATAGTATCACATAGCTAACCCCTCTAACTTCATTAATAAAGTCATCAGCATATTTGAAACAGGAAATATCCATCATATTGCAGATCCGGTACACACAAGTAAATATATATTCAGATACATATACATGTATGGCATGTACAAACAAGTCAAAATACATTTACTTTGTAACTAGGACATAACAAAAATAACAAGTACATGTAAATCAAAATGTTGTGATGAAGTAGAAATTAACTTACTAATCTGCAAGAAAAACAATGGGATCCTCTGGCCTGTTACTGACAATTTTACCCAAAACATCCTTCATCAGGTGCCCTATGTTGGATCTCTCTAGAAATAAAGTAAAATGTGTATCATTTAATCAAGCTACTAGAGTAGGTAGACAAAAACAGCTATTGTAAAATTTTTAGAACCAGTTGTCATTGTCAATGTTTTGTGGAGGTCAGTAATCTCTATTTGCCAGACCACTCAGCTGGTAGAGTACCTGACTTAAGAGAATTAAAATAACCAAGTTTGAATCCCGGTCTGGTCGGATGCATTTTCTCCCTTCCTGCTACATTTGGTGCTGTAGACTAGCCCCTGGAGTGGACAGATGAAAATGCCTGCCAGGGGCAAAAAGAATCTGGGTTGTGTCTTTGAGAGCAAAGACAATTTAAGGAGGGAAGAATGTAGCCAGCCTGCATAATTGAAGACCTACAGGTAATTGAAGACCTATGAAAGACTTAAAAAAATATACACTATTCATATCAATCTGATGTGATTTTCTCATTAAGCATATCTCAAATATCTACTATAAACAAAAAAGTTCAATAAAAATAGGTTTTAAAGTGTATTTTCAAAGCTCAGTAGGGGGAACTATTTTTCTCTCTTAGACGACCTAGCTAGCGCAAGAATGATAACTCACATAAATGTCATACCTAAAAATCAGCTGTTTAATTGATAATCATTTCTTTTATATCTGCTTTGTTAAAAGATCAGAAAAATGTTTCAAAATCGTATATTAAAAAGTATAAGATTTAGAAATGATTTGTAGATACATGTCAGATTACGCAAGTTATTGTTCTTGCACCAAGTTGTCTAGGAGAAAAAATTGTTCCCCATACCAACCTTTATAAATACACTTGAAAACTTATTTTTATCAAAATGGTTTGCATTTATAAAATATTTGAGACATTGCTTAATCAGAAAATCATATCAGGTTTGATGTATATAGCCCACATTTTTGTAGGTCTTCCATAGGTCTTCAATTACCCGTAGGTCTTCAGTTAGGTATGTCCAGGGGGTCTAGGTTGATCTGGTCCATTGCATTTCTCCCTTCCTGTTACAACTGGTGCCACAGCCGAACCCCTGCCCTGGAACTGACAGGTAAAAATGCCTGCCTGGGGATAAAAATCCTGGTCCGTTAATTGCATTTTCTTCCTTTCTGTTACACACGTTTTAACTTAGGAAATCTAAAGATAAGCCATTCTAAAATCCTTCGAAATGATGTCACATGATTATTATTCTCTTTGGAGAATTTACTGACGTTATCTTTCTCCATCTCAAGAGTCATCAAATGATCAACAGAGAATGATTTCTATCCAATCAAAAAGCTCACTGCTTTTCATTCATTGATATAGCAAACTTAGTGTAATATCTGCAACAAATTCTCAATTATCCAATGCTAATTAATAGCGAGTGCAGTGAGCCAGCGCAAAGCGTACTGCAACCTTTAATGACTAGAGCGCGGGAAATAATCCAAGCTAAATCTAAACCTCTAACACGGAATTTTTTTTTACGTCAATCCCAGAAGTCCCTTTTCACAAATGGCTGAGATCTTGCAAAGTCACACCTTGGAATATGATTGTGAACTTACGTGGATTTTCATCCTAATCTTGTGATCTCCTAGCTCCAAAATTCAGTGCACTATTAAGTGAAATGTTTAACGAAGTGCAATATTTATGAAAGGTAGCTGGTAAGATGATGTGTGACGTCATGTCTACGTTTTGACGTACGTCATAATAAGACTGACAGTGGCGGATCTAAATACGTACTTGTTATTTCCATTTGGAAAAGTCATACTACCGGGACAATATTGAATATATGTAAACATTAGACATACGTAATATGGCATCGAATACAAATTGCGTATAATCAATTGCAAACCACAAATCTGATTAAAATACTAAATTCTCAATAGGAATTTATTATTCTAACAAGAAAAAAGGGAGACTAACTATAAAAATTGTTAGAATAATTATGTGAGGGAGCACATCAGGTACTGAATTAGTGCTATTTAAACAAGAGGCCCATGGGCCTAGAATCGCTCTTCTAGATTGTAGAACAGGCAAAAATTCATCAATTAACAAAGTTTGATGATGTTAAGTCAAATACTACCTGAGAATTTAAATGTAACTGTACATTGTAGAACAGGCAAAAATTCATCAATTAACAAAGTTTGATGATGTTAAGTCAAATACTACCTGAGAATTTAAATGTAACTGTCCAAAGTAGGTCACGGTGACCTACTTTTGGTTGACACACTGAAGACTCAAGATGCATCAACTGACAAGTCAAATAGTATTCAAATATAGCCGTTAAATTCCAAAAGAAGGCCACAGTGACCTACTTTTTGGTCGACACACTCCAAAGACTCAAGATGCATCAACTGACAAAGTTTGATAACTGAAGTCAAATAGTATCTGAAATATTCAGATATCAACATCAAATTCCAAAAGTAGGTCACAGTGACCTACTTGTTGGTCGACATACTCTGAAGACTCAAGACCCATCAACTGACAAAGTTTGATGATTGTAAGGCAAATAGTATCTGAAATATTAAAATATAGCCGTCAAATTCCAAAACTAGGTCACGGTGACCTACTTCTTGGTCAACAAACTATGAATACTCAAGATGCATCAACTGACAAAGTTTGATGATCCTAGCTTTCATAGTGTACAAAATATGCATCTAAACTTGAAAATGTGAAATTTGAATGTCTGCAAAATTCAAAAAGTAGGTCACTGTGACCTACTTTTTTTTAATAAATATGTTTCGAGGTCTCTAGACGCATCAACTTACAAGGTTTGATGATTCTAAACCTCTTGTTATCTGAAATAACAACCGAAAATGTATTCATAAATGATTAGCCATAAAATTCAGAAAGTAGCTCATGGTGACATACTTTTCACATGACGCACTTCAAGGTTCCATGATCCATCAACTGACAACTTTTGATGATCATAGGCTCAAAAGTGTCCAAGATATGCATCAAAACCCATTAATAATAATTACCTGCGAAATTCAAAAAATAGGTCACCATGACCTACTTTTGAGACAACATGATATTAGGTCCTAAGATGCATCAACTGACAAAATTTGATGATCCTAGTTCTTATACTAAGCAAAATATCAAAGTTTTAACAAAAGAAAATTTAAGGTCAACTTTGAAGTGACCTTGAGCCACACCTTTTGCCCCAGGATGATGCCTTGAACAATTTTTTTTTTATCTACAACCTATCCTCATCCTTATGCATAAGTTTGGTGATAATTTGTCCAGTGGTTCTTGAGAAGAAGATTTTTTAGCAACCACTACTTTTGTTTGCATTTTCCTAATTATCTCCCCTTTTTAAAGGGTCACAACCCTAGTTTTGGTATAAATGAAAGCCCTTGGGCCAAGGATACCCTGTGACAAATTTGACAAAAATTGGCCAAGGGGTTCTTGAGATATAGCCCTTTTTCCAAAAAGTTGACGCACACCGCACACCAGACTAGCTCTTTGAGCCTTTGGCTCAGAAGAGCTAAAAATTACAAAAAATTGATGGAATTCGGTAGGATTGAAAACATTTTAAAAATTTTTTTCCCGCAACTAAAAATAATAAGTGCTTGAATCCATTTCCTTTTAACATGTCCGGTAATGCAAACCACAATGACCTCCCCCCCTCCTCCCTCATGATAACCAACCATGCCACTTGCTATTAACGACTGAAAAATCAGTAATTACTTCTAGTTTTGTGAATTAACCTTAATTCATGTATCCTCACAACAACGGTGGAAATGGGCTTAAATATGTTGCAATTTTATTCAATAATTACATGGTATATGTGAATGCTGAAATATTCTCAAAGCGCTTTACAATACATTATTACCCTGGCAGACCTTATATCAATCTAGAACTTTCTCAGCTTCCTGGGAAGCATACAGTGCAAGCTGCAGTTACAGGCGCTAGATCACTAACATTCAACAATATCTTTCACTGTCTATAGCCAGGTACCCCTTTTACACTTGGGTGGAGTGAGGATATTCGTGTAAAGTGCCTTTCCCAAGGACACAACGTTGGCCTTATTGCGGCCAGGACTGGAACCCACGACCTTTCGGTCGAGTCTGACAGCCTAACCACTAGGCCATCGACGCCACTATCATTGTGTTACAACTAGAATTATGTACAATATTATAAAAATTGTTCTAATTTTCTTTTTTGGAACATACCATTTCATTTTTTGAAAATTAAATAGGAGTGCATGGGGGGGGGGGGGGGGGGGGGGGGGGGGGGGGGGGGGGGCAATAGTTCAATTTATTGATTTATCTAAAATCATCATTATATTGAGATGCGTTTTGTGTTTCAAAGCAGTGCTGTCTCCACAGTTTTACAAACTTGAAAGGTTTAAGGTTTGGGCATTTTTATCATAAATTAGTAACTTGAAAAGGTTGAGAGTAGAAAAAAAAAGGAAAGTACAGGCAGTCGACTGCTGATAGCATACAGTTCAGAACAAGTTGTGCATCAAAAACTAAAATGGGCTAGCTGTTTCAGCTACCTAATATTTCATTAATGTTATGAGAATTTGGCATAGATATTGTTTAAATTGAACCTGATCAAAGCATGAACATTACAAAATATGTACATACATAAAGCTACGCTCGTTCAAACGGTAGCACCGTCAACATATTAATATTACCCAAAAACTGTCTGTCAGTCTCTTGTGGACGGTCATCAGCAGAATTCGGTTTCTTCTTGTCCGCCATTTGTAAACATGTTGTGTCTGCGTCTGTTGTGCGCTTCAAAGATGACAGTTGCCCGCGAACATTACGGAATTTTAAGTGCTAGCTAGGCTTATCATTTTATGTTATAAATCAGATTTACTCTGTAATGTTACTAAATAATAAACTTTTCGAGATAAATTGAAGTTACATATTCATAATTCACGATAAGATATTTTATCACAAAACTTTAACTTTTTTTTTAGAATTCTTTTTTTCCAAAGCACCTGATTGACTATGACTACACCAGAAGTTGACATTAGAAACGTAAAACGGTAATAGATCTATTTATTTTTCTTTAATACCGTGTGATTACTATTTTCAATCTACGTATTTATCTATTTATTATCCCTGTACAACTGGTAAACTTACACTACCGTGGTGGTAATCCCCGCTGAGATTCAGCCAAGCCGAATCTCGGCCCAGATTACCATGGTGGGACACACGCTGACACGGGCAGGTTTTGCAAATACATAGCCTAGCCCTATGTCATATAAGGCTAGACAGTGTTGTAATACTAGTCAGATAATGTTGTAATGACCAGCGGTGGGGATCCAACCAACGACTCCGGGAAAACCTGGATAAAAATAGTACAAGCCTGATACTTATACCTAGCTCATATTGAAAAGTGGGAATTCAGCGGCACCAGCTGGCGTCACTGCTTTACCTACCTCTTACAACTTTATTTTTGGGATATATCTTCCAAGACAGCAAGTCGACAGGGTATGCTTACTCCTCCTAGGCACCTGATCCCACCTCTAGTGTGTCCAGGGTTCCATGTTTGCCCAACTATCAATTTTGTATTGCTTATAGGAGTTACGAGATTGATCACTGTTCGTTATCTTCACCTTTCATGATACTAAATCGAGAACGTTCACTCTAAATGAAATGAATGCAGAGTAAACATTGGGCAACTGTGCTTGTGTATCATCAGATAATAAGAACACAGCAGCTTCTTTTACGTATATTATAATACAAGCTATGTGTGTGGGGATGGATTTTATTACAATACAGTATTTATCAACTTCAGTTTAACTCCATGATATGAGTGCACTCAGGGGTAATGATTTCAGAAATAATTGTATTTTTACTATAGCTTCTCTCACTATACATTATATGTAATACTATAGCTAATCTCTCATTGTTATACTGGGATTGTAATGGTTAATTTGTCTGTAATTGTTTGAGATATTTGTAAATATGGATTTTAATTTCAGAGTTTGAAATAATTCTTTTATCATCAGCAAGATGACCATCGGTGTGTAAATATACAACATTGAAAATGGCGGGGGCTATGCCCCAATTGGCCTCTGTAAGTATATATATGTAACTATGGCTTTGATCTAAAAAGTTTTTGCAGCCTGTATAATGGTAATTCTACTTTTCTTTCACTTTATGAAATACAATTATTGATCTTAGTACTTCTTTTAATAGAAAGGAATTTGCTGTTTCATGGAATTTCATTTCACAATACATACACTGATTCAGAAGTGCGTAGTGCACCAGTGACCTGATTCTACTTTAAATTAAATTAATACTATAATGAAAAAATAGTTCAAATGAAAACTATGAATGTAAAGAAATAAATGCCTGTATTTATTTTGTATTATGGAGGATTTAAAAACATAAATGAAGTGGGGTATTTTCTGCTGCAATTTTGGGTGATTTACTTTTTACCCCCTGCTTTCATTGTGTTTATACAGTAGGGGTGGGGTGTTCCATAATACATAAATAAACTAGACGTATTTTTTTTATTAACCTATGTGGATTTTATTGTAACAGTAGACGTACATACATGATAATTATAATTGTATGCAGTAAGATAAAACTCCGGCAGACCTAGACAAAATCTAAATTTACTGAAGGGATGAATTCTATTTTGTAAGTAATGGCTATGCTGACAACGTGACGAATCAATTGGTGGTTCAGCGGTTAGAGCATTTGCTAAATGTGAATAGGAAGTCATGGATTCAAGTCTTGCTCCTACTTAGTTTGTGTCAAACCTAAGACGTGATAATAGGTAGTGACTTGTTTAATGCTCAGCATTAAGAAATGAAAGTCACAGGTCTTTCAGATGAGACCTTAAACGCTTCATAGGTACTGTGCTATGACAAGTGTTAGCACGATAAGTACCGTAGGCTCACTGATATTGCCCTGAGCACCATGCAAAGCTAAAAGTTTGTGGCATTTCCCCTACAGCTGGTGAAATCTCAATTGAAATTCTTGAAGGGACATATAAAACAAATAAACAAAAACTTTGCAAGTTTCCAATGTAATTAATAGTAATTTTGCAATTCTGACTTTTTATATGATCATATTTACAACTTCTTTTGATGTAATTATGACTTTTGATATTTTCATTTTGACATTACATTAATAGACTAATCTAATTATATGTCTACAAATTTCATTACAGACAAAAATTGGCCAGGCCATAAAAGATGGAAACTTTAGAGAACTTAAGCTTCTCATTGAGAGTGGGGAAAATGTTCATTTCAAGGACAGGGTAAGTTTTGTATAATTATACGATGTGTACGTTTATGCTTATAGATATATGGTAACTTAAATATGTACTCAATAGATACATAGTGAATGAATGTAATAGATATATTGTGAATAAATATGTGCTTGATGGATCTATTGATTGAATATGTACTCACATGTTGGAAACATTTATACATTGACTACATTGTAAATGTATGATACATACTGTGACAGCCTTTAACCATTATTTAGCTGTAGAACAGGGGATTAATGGACATTTGTTATATTGTTTCATTTTGATCAAATTTTTCATAAAGCAGTTGTTTTTTAAATTGAATTTTATGTGTTGTTGTCTTGAATTTAGTGATATGGTACAAATACGTGTTGTAGCTAAAGCTTTCAAGCACTGACTATGTCCAAATAGCTATAATAATTTTTCCGTATATTTTTCTGATCTATCAAATCTTAAGTCAGTCACAGAATCTTTTTTTTCCAGAAAGATAACACTTATCTACACTATGTATGCACCATGTATAGACCAGTGGTGTTTCACATTCTAGCTGCCCAAGGCATAGACATCAACAGTCAAAACAAGGTCAGATACAACTATATCACTAGTTTTTCTATTGATTTTAGCTCACCTGAACTGAAAGTGTATGTGAGCTATTCTTATCAAAGTCTGTCTAGCATCAATTTGTCTAGCATCTGTTTCTCTGTAAGTTCACCATCTCGAGAACTGAGTAGTATTTGACACAAAACATCCTTGGGAAAAGGGGATTCAATCTACATGTATTTGACTGAAGGGTCAAGCTCTTGGGGGTGGGGGGATAAGAAATAATCTTGGGGGTGGGGGGATAAGAAATAATCTTGGGGGTGGGGGGATAAGAAATAATCTTGGGGGTGGGGGGATAAGAAATAATCAAAATAGGGTGAATGCATTAAATTATCTTCTTGTCAAGAAGCAGAAAAACCAAAACCTGCATGAATGCTTCCTTATATAATTCAGATTTAAGATTGTTCTTGAAACCATGAGCCCTGGAGTTATATTGGGGTCATATTCAAAATTAGAAATGTATGGGAAAATTCTTTACAAATCGTCTGCTCAAGAACCATAGGATGCATTCTATCAAACTGATATACAATCATCTATGTGTATTGTGCATGTACATGTATATTCAACTATATTGACACCATGGCCTGGGTAGGGAAACAATATGATCAAATTAAAATTTTTACATATTAGGAATACATGGTAAAATTCTTTTAGATTTTTCTCAAGAACCATAAAGTACAATGTGGTAAATTGATTTTGCAAGCATCTCTATGTGTTTATAAAAGTTTGTTCACACCAGAGCTTTTAGTGGGGTCTTGTTGGGGCAACATCAGGGGTTTAGAAATTGACATGAGAATATCTAAAGAATATATAAAGAAATCTTCTCAAGATCCATTGTAGTTTCATTAATTTTCATGGGTATCAGATTTTGTAGATTTGTCAAAAATACAGTTCTGTTTATACTTGATTTGGTAGAAAGCCAATATACATGTACATGTTCTTCCTTTCTGAGCAAAAACTATATTTTGTGGTACATTGATTTTGTGGTCTGGCAGTACTACAAGAACAGAGAAAGCCAAAAAAAAAAATGCATTAAACTTCAGTGTAAAGATGTGTTTTTTCACTGTGGTAACATCACTATGTAGTGGAGGATCAAGATTAATGTTCAACCTTTATATACAACAGATACATGGTCATTTATATAGGAAAAATCTATAAATTATAATAATAAACTTTTCAAGACTGAACAACAAGGACACAATATACCAAACTAATACACATCCATTTTGTTGTGTAGATTGATGATAAAGATCAACTCTATGACTCCCCCCCCCCCCCCTCTCTCTCTCCACCTGTGAGAAGGTGGAGCAGTAATCAGAATGTAAATTGTGTTACTTAGGGAAAGACATGTACTGCTCAGATGAGCAATGTTGTCTTTCATTTTCTGTTTGTATTATTTCTGGGTTTTTTAATTTTTTTTTTCAGTTTTGTGTACCAATATTGTTTGGTTCAATCAGATATTATACACCTATTTACTAGCTATGAGGACAATAGCAAGTTTATTGTCCCCCAAGACTGCAACTATTTTCCGAGGCGCAGCTGATCAAGGGAAATAGTTGCTGTCAAGGGGGACAATAAACTTGCTATTGTCCGAATAGTCAGTAAATAGGTGTTTTATTATTCCAAAGTAGACTTTACTTGTGTCAGACATACCAAAGTGAAGTTAACTAATTAGAGTTATCAGACTTTGATGTCATAGAAAAGAAAACGCGGAAAATATAACATCCAGTAAATGGTTTTGAGACTATTTCCCTAGGGCAGATAGTTCAGAAACTATTTGACGGCTAGCAAATTTATTCACCTAACATTTATATAGCAAAAACATTCTGAGGTATAATAAACTTTAACTATTTTTCAGTTTCTTGAGTTTTATGGATTCAGATTATAGTGAAATACAATTAAAATGACTTTCACAATTTAATTTGACAGCTACAGAATCTAAAACTGAAATTGATTCCTTCATTCTATAGTTCGGATACACCCCTCTCCATGTGACGGCTCTACAGAAGGACAGTCTTCATGTGGCTGATGTCATGTGTTGTGGGGCGGACCCCAACATCAAATGTTATGTAAGTACTATATCAGTCATTACTCATAGACAGCAAAAAATGAGTATAGTTTAACACCAAGACATGCATTTTATGTGGTCACTAAACCCGGCCCTTTTAACTTAGTTGTTGGCCGGGGTATAGTGGAATCACAATGTCTGTCTGTCCATCCATCCATCAGTATATTGTCTGTATGAGGTTAAGGCCAGCAATTGTACTGTTCTCACCTATAAAGCGATACAAACCAAACTTGTATATAGGATACATCTTGTTTCAACTTTTGGTCAGTATGCTGCATCTGACCCACATTTTGTGCCATAGTGCATACTGGTCAAGGACAGCATTTAGGTCATTTCACAGCATATTTCAAGTGCTATATCAATAAAAAAAAACTTGCCCATGGCCACAAGTGCTCTGTTTAATGCCTCCATGTAACCAATCTGACTAAAGTCAGGCCTCTCTTTACGGTGTCACATAGGGATAGTGTAAATTGAGGTCTGACTTTATAGTCAGATTGGTCTGTTACCATTTTATTGCATGATTAACTCAATGATGTCTATTAATTAACCGATGTGTCAAATAATTTTGAATACTCAATGGACAAAAGAATTAGGATCAGCATAGAATTTTGGTATGGTAAAAAATTTTGCAAGGTGTCGATCACTATTGTATGTTTACAAGACTGCATCAAAGGTTATTTAGAAAGTAGATGACTATATTCGAATATATAGTTTTGCCAAATACCCAGTTCTGGATGGCCCAACAGGGCTATTAGTCCCATCAGGACTGCTCAGTTCTGGATGGCCCCACAGGGCTATTAGTCCCATCAGGACTGCTCAGTTCTGGATGGCCCCACAGGTCTATTAGTCCCGTCAGGACTGCTCTTGTTTAGGATGTAGTAACTTCACAATTAAAGTACATTTTGATATATAATGGACTATGGATATTCAGTTTCCTACTGCAGTGATAAAAAATACACTCTGAACCCTTAGTTTGTTTGCAGCTATAATGATGTATAACGGAGTATGGACTTTTAGTTTGTTTATGCATGATTAACTCAAAGATGTCTATTTTAAAATTAGTGTCAAATAAAAGTTCATGATGTGGAGACAGTCAAAAATTTAATAAACTGTTGGTGCAAAATGGATTCTTTGTAACTATAATGACCTGGACTTTTTGTTTGTGACTATAATGATGTATATGGAATCTGGACTTTTAGATTGGAAAGACAGCAGCAGAACTTGATCCTAAGAACATATATTGGCAAATGGTGTACAAGAAATATAAGGTATAAAGAAGTTTATTGAAATTTTAGGAAGATGATATTTTTTCCTAAATATAATAAGTGGATTTATGATCTTATTGCCAAATAGTTTAAATTTAAAGGCGCCAATTTCAGAAACATAAAATTGGGGTCTTTCTCTCTCTCTCTGGATGATGAAACCTGTTAAGTGAGGACATCCTCACAATGTATATAGAAGAGAATACACGGATATGTTATGTATAGCTATAGGGACATAGCTATTAAAGTTTATCTAATACTCTCTTTCGAATTGTGAAAAAATGGTTTTGAGAGAGAATATTAGTGAGAACATGTCCCCACACCACTTGTCCTCACTAATCTAATATTTTGTATCTACATATTTCACATGCTGTGGATCATGTTTACGGAGAAGAAATTCTGAGGACAGAATTTTGTCCTCATAATGTACTTTCTGTCCTCACAACTATCAAATGGTTAAAAATTGTCCTCACTTTACATGTTTTATCATCCTCTCTCTCTCTCTCTCTCTCTCTCTCTCTCTCTCTCTCTCCAATGATACTGCTTGGATTGTTGGATTGTTGTAGATTTGCAAGAATATACAGTTTGTTGGTGTGCTGTTTTGTTTCTATGCTTTCTGTACATTGCAGTTGTGTATTCCATTGGGGTTTTTAACATTCATTGGATGGAGTACAACCATAAATCCATATTGAGCATGGAAGAAATGTAATCAATTGGGAGGGGGTTCCAAGGAGCAAGCCAATATAAGGCTTCCCTGTTAATTTAAGTTCAATGCAAATGAAGACAAAATTTTTGAAATTCCCACATTGTAAGGAAATTAAATACCCCACTTTGTAGAGTCTTTTGAATTATCAGCTGAATATGTTCTAAAGTATTAAGATTTGGAAGATTCATCAATTCTTATTGCAGCCAGGAATATTCCATGCAGTAAAGGTTCATGATGTGGAGACAGTCAAAAAATTATTAAACTGTTGGTGCAAAATGGATTCTAAATATGTAAGTGCACATTGGAATAACATATTCCAAGTTGTTTTTATGAAAATCACTGAATCCAGCATGTTGAGCATATACGCCCATTTTAGCATGTTATGAAAATTTGTCATCTCACCACTCAGCATTGATACTGTACCACATGATTTTCAAAAAGTAATAAATCAGCACTTAAATTTATATTTATATTATATTATATATATTATAAAAAATGATATCAAAATGACGTTGAAACTTCAAATCTCAATAAACTTAGGTAATAGTGAGTCTACCTGATGTAACAGCCTTTGAACAGTCATGGCTGCATGCTAATATTGTTTGATATCAGTCCTCAGATAGAGTTCCTACGAAACAGAATTTTCATCCATCTTTAATTCGTTTTATTCAATTCATTGAAGAAATACACTGTCCCTTCTCTGCTCTTTAATTTCTGTACTCATATATAAAATCGGGATCTGAACAATTTGTTAAGATGACAAATTTTTCATGTGTCCAAAATAAACAAATTTTACAAATAATTCTAATAAATATGAATTATCACGAACTTGCAGTTCCTTATATGAGCTGGATTGGGATCGAGATTACAGAAATTAACAAGCGGCAAAGCGAGAGCATTTTTCTCCAATTAAATGAATAAAATGGCTATAGATGGATGAAAATTCACTAGTTTGATTGATATGTGTACTGTTAATAATAATCAATGTAGTTTACATATTTGTAATAATTAGGTATCCCCAGGGTTCTCTAGGAATCTCTGTTAGTAGGACCAGCTGTTTGATAGTGATTATATAAGTTGACATTTTAATATCACAAGACATTCATAGTAAATATGACTGCATTAAGAATTTTAAGTTTTACTGTCAGAAGAAAATCAAGATGGAATGTAAAATAACCTGAAAATACAAAATTAATCATTTGAACAAACTGACATTGACAGTTGTTGAATTACAGAATGGGCAGACACTGAGGCAGTATGCTGCAGCTCACAAGCATCATGACATTGTCAGGATACTGGACCAGCACAAAGCTACTCTGGTAATTACACTGAATCATCCTGAACTTAAATTGTCATGTGTCATCCAAATGTTTGTTTTTAAATTTCTGCCACTGTGTGTTGGGATAAACAGGAATATGAATGTATGAATTTCAACATAACACTGAATGCAGTCTGATTTTCCGACAAACAGATTTACACATTGCATGTGGATGGATATCGGGAACAGAGATAAACAACATGTATATTGTTGATGTTTACAGTACCCGCAACGTTGACATGATAAACGATAGAACACGATACACGCACAATATGATAAGATACACGCACGATACGATAGGATACACAATAAACCTTATAAACGCAAAACCTAATAAACGATCTTCACGATAGACCTGATAAACGCAAAACACGATAAACGATCTTCTGATCAAGATAAACGGAAAACCTGATAGAAATGTTGTAAATTTAGAAGCAATTTACACAAAACGAAAGTTTGATACATACAAAATAATTACATGATGTTGATAATGATATTGAAGGATTTGAATATTCATTATATACCTAAAACATATACTGTAATTTCTTTAATCCACGGTCCTACTGTTTTTAAAAAAAAACATTTTTAATTCTATTTATTTTCTTACGCCATCACAGCTAAAATCAGAAAACTATACTATATACGGTTTTTAATTCATTATTTGATATCTATATGAATTTCCTCAGCCAATGATTCTAAAACTTATATTGTCACTAAATTTAATATAATGTAGTGATATCATGCTTCAGTAGCTCTCTTGTTCTAATGTCTATTATCTTGAATGTGAAATAAAATCAAGTAATATTATGTGTGTAGCGAGGAGGGAGGGGGGTTATTTTGCATCAAGCTTTAAGTTTACCGCTCATTCAAAAATTACAATTACTTTCATAATGACCGCTTTAAAAAAATCCACTGCACTACACTAAATCTTCATACGTTAGATATGTCCACACTATGGGTGATAATTGATAGTCATAATTGGAACATATTTATTTGAATTGATATCTTAATAACAAAAAATGAATAAACTATATATGAAAAAAATAAACAAACCTGGCATTTTTTAAATTCGTAATTTTAAAACACTTTAGAAATGTTGTGCTTAGTATGTAAAAAAATTATCATCAAAACCGACATAAATTTCTAGTATCTACCCGTACAACTATTGGTATATGGTACAAGTGTACATGTACAAGTAAAAAAAAAAACACCAACGATGAGAGTTGAGTCGTGCCCAGTTGAGCAGACTTTTGGGAGATGCAACACCCTTGCACCCCTTTAAAACTTAATCTTCTAAATGTGTGAAATACAATGTCCCTGAGAATGTTTGCTGTCAAAACACAGGTGATACACAAAATCAGAGATAAGGACGCACACAAGTATATAAGTAGTATACAGGTGGAAAAAAATTAGAAGGAAAGGAGCCCTTATCAAAATATATGTAATTAACAATGTAATTTACTGATTTTCCCTTACCAATCGAAACTTCCTATTTCTCTGTTATTGTTAATTACAAATAATTGTTTCTAGACAAGCAAATGTTTATGCATTTCAAATGAAGAAGCTTTAATATTTTGCTGTCCTCGGTTTGCTCTGCAAACTACTGCCTACTTTCCAGACTACTTGGAATGCAGTTGTGATTAATTTTGACCCTCTGTGGACAGACAAATAGCTCTTCCTCTGACTTAAAATCTACAGCTTTATGTTCTCCTTCAAATATACTGTCTTTCCGTGACTCCTAAAAATAGTTATACCCCCCGCAACAAGTTGGGGGGGGGGTATACTGGAATCGGGTTGTCCGTCTGTCTGTCTGTCCGTCCGTCCGTCTGTAGACGCAATGGTTTCCGGACTCTAAAGCGTTATCCTTTCCACCTACAGTCACCATATCTTACATATGGACTACCCATGGGATGAAGATGTTCCCTATCGATTTTGGGGTCAAAAGGTCAAAGGTCAAGCGCACTGGACATCGAAGTAGCAATATGGTTTCCAGGCTCTAAAGCGTTATCCTTTCCACCTACAGTCACCATATCATACATATGGACTACCCATGGGATGAAGATGTTCCCTATCGATTTTGGGGTCAAAAGGTCAAAGGTGACGTGCACTGGACATCGAAGTAGCAATATGGTTCAGTTTGTCATGCCATTTGTTTTTTACACTCAGAAAAGAGGTAGTTTATACCTATTACCAACACCCTTTGGGAGATTGGGGTAAGCGGGGGGTATTCTTAGTGAACATTGCTCACAGTACCTCTTGTTTCTTTAACAAAACGAATAAAGCCTACGGAAAACATAAATGTAACATACTTTTTCATTACATTTAATAAACGATCCCGATAGTTTCCGAAGCTACACGATAAACGGTTTTCACAATAAACGGAAAACCTGATACACGCAAAACACGATACACTATAGACCTGATAAACGCAAAACACGATAGAAAACGGAAAACCTGATAAACGCAAAATACGATACGATAGGATACACGCACGATACGATAGGATACACCCAAGATACGATAGGATACATGCACGATAGAACACGATAGGAATGTCAAGAATAATGTTGCGGGTACTGTACTAGTACTGTATACTTATATTCTCTACACGAGATCCCCAATACTGCATTGTACTTATGTAGAATGAGTATTGTAACATTGACAAAGCACAACACAGAGATTACAAATTCATGCCGTTTATCTATGTTTTGTAAATTTTAAAAGAAGTAGATATGCAGTATTTTGTTATTAAGAGTACAATGGATTTTTTTGTTCCCAGGATGTGATTTATGGTTGTCTAGAACTGAATTATGGCAGAGTCAGAGCAGCCCTGAAAAAGTCATGGTGTAGAATTAACTTCCTGAACAAGGTATGATGGGTAATTCTGCTTTGACAAAAGAAATGAATATGATGCGAATAGTGATACAAACATAATGTGATATTTCCTGGATTAGCTGAGAGTCTTCTGAAATGTAGCATCCAAGTCTTCTATTGGGAGTCAAAAAATCTCTTGTGTCTTTGGATTCAGGAATGTTATGTCTTGTGATTGAATACATGTACATCATTATATCCACTCATAAGGTCCTCCGAAATACAAGTGGCTTAGAGTACTTGTGTACAGAACATATAGTGTATGTTGTTTCTTTAGTTTTCATTCAAGTGATCAATGAAGTACATTTTTGTCATGAAAATAGAGTACTACCATTGAATATTTGTATAATCGATGTTTGTCAATCTAATGTTTCACTTTTTGACATCTCTTAATTTTGAGAATCAGAGATCTTGAATATCATGATTTTGGTAGGCATGGTATAGATTCTTTTGGCTCAATCAAATTGAGATTGAAACCAAGTTAAATATACAATGTATTGTGTTATTCTCATGCACCTTAGCCTGTATTTCAGTGAAAAGTGTACCAGGGAGTCAGATCTTTAAAAATTTTGACAAAATCTATGTCATCTATTGCATGTATTACATGTAGTAATCTATTGATTTTAAATTCCCTTTCTTTTTGACATTAGGCCTCCAGGAAGCAGCACATTTTACAGTTTGCTATAGAGATGAAGGACCACACCCTAGTCAAAATGCTGTGTGACGCTGGAGCAGACGTCAACATGCTGGTTCTTGTCCATGACTACTTCATGGTAAGATAACTAATCACTGCTCACTGAAAGAAATTTACTCAAACAGATGCTTAAATTCAAATAGAAGCTTGAAGTGAAAATTCTGTAATAGGCATGTTACAGATTTGTAATACCCAGGCATGATATAGCTAGAAATAAATTCAGGCTTTTTTGTGTGAGCAAAATGAGAGACAATTAACACACAAGCCATATCTTTCCTGGGCATTATAGATCTCTGTCATAGTTGATATGCATTGCAGATCCGTAATACACCCATTACAAAATTTCTTATTCAATCTTCTGTGTTAACATATTGATCGAAATTTTAACATATTTTTAACTTTTTAAGTTTATTGTTTACACAGAGGATAAAATTCTTTTTGATAAGATCATTTAATTATAAGTTCTGAAATAAAATATTGACATTACATTAATAATGATCATTGTTTCTGTTTATTTTATATCCAGTTACAATGTAATGTTATGTAATGAACATGATAGAATGCCCTTTTCCATACCACACCCTGGACCAATATCAGCTCCCTGATATACAGGTGTTGGGTTAGTATGGGGTGTGATGTGGAGAAGGGTATTTAGCATCGTCTTTGAAGTTGATAAAAATGGATTATGTAAAATTTTTATCATAAAAAGATGATTTCTTCATCATGTGAGGGTTAACACTGAAAATGATGTCTACATCATGACATTAAATTTTGATTCTAGAAATCTTCTGAAAGTTTTCTGTGTGCATGTAATTCAATTGTTTAGTAAAATAAACATTTTGTGGCAATTTGAATTCAATTTTTTATTACACTTCTATAAGGATCATTGTCACATGTATCTGTGTCACTTGGACTACATGTAAATGTGTTGTTTGTAGGGCTTTCATGAGTTAAAGGTAAAGTGAAAAAAACATTATAGGGAATTTTCTTTTGCATAAATTTGTTTCAGTTTAATACAGCATTAATTTATTTTTTTTTTTAATTTTTCTTCATTTTTGTCAATGTAAACCAAGTTTTACATACATGCAGTATTGAAGTGCTCTAAAAATTGGTAAATGTTATACGTAAACACTCAAGACATTTAACAGTTACACTGATTGTGTGGAGAGTTGGTTTACAGTGTAGAGAATATTCACTTTTCAGCTGATGATTAAATACATAAGATAAAACTCAAGGCCTACATAATATTTCTTGCACCAATATTAAGCTACATACGAGCACATTGATTTTACTATTTTATTTATCATATTACATATAATCACTTCATACCTTTCATCTTTGGTAGTGGGTCTATAAATTTCTGACTTTTCAATATTTCAGGTCATAGTTACTATATTGCTGATGTAAAGAGAATTGTTAAAAAAAGAATGTGGTTCATTATTTTCAATTTCTAGTAAAAAAAAAAAATTTAATTAAATTCATTGGGTTGTTTATCAATAAATAAAGAAAAGTTTAATCAATACTTTGATGTGAACATAGGGATCACTTTGTCAGGTATTTGTATTTTGTCTGTCTGTCTGTGTGTGTGGAGTCAACTTTCACACAAATAGTCAGAATTTTATTTGATATATTACATACTATCATTGTGAAACTTATTGAGAGAAAATTTTCATCACTACGAGATGCAACATCTTGTAGAGTTCAAGGTCATATACAAGGTCAAGCTTACAGCAGAGTGCACATATTTCTGCATATATTCATTGAACGCTTTAGTTAGTACATCTGTAGGTATCTAATTAAACCTGGTAGAAATGAATAAACAGTAAATTATTAGTTGATCATGATGAAATATTTAGCGCGTATATATATTTACATGTATTGAAGGTACTGTAGATTCCTAATTTTACGTGAGGAATTTATTATCGCGTAATTTCGTGGGAGGCATCACTCGCGAAATAAAATTACTCTCCTTTAATTTTCTGTTGATAAAATACATGTAAAATCTCTTAATCAACAGACCACACGCAGATTCATATTCACACGATTTGACACATAACGGTCATTTCGCCCTAATAAGTGCTCGCATAAAATAAGAAATCTTCAGTAGATGTGTTGTAATCTTTCCGCTGGTAGACATGCAGTTTGTAATATGTTGAATTTATTGTCACCAGGGTCCCTTGTACTATGAAGTGATTAACACTGAAACACCACCAGACATCATGTGGACTGTGCTAAAGGCTAATGTCAACTTTAACCTTAAAGATGAGGTAAGAGAATGATTACAACCTGTAAAACATGTTCAAAGTAAACAAACAATCATTAGGAAAGGAAAATATTTGGATATTTTATGTTTATGTACAGTGTCATGGAATTACTAACTCATAAAACTTCAACTTAAATATAATATTCATTGATAAGTCAGAAATGTGAATTATAAATGTGAAGTACTTTCACATTATGAATTGAAATTTTGTGAATTAAAGCACAAAGGCACCTCAGTAATTCAGACTCTTTGGTTTATTTTGGGTACATTTTCATTTTAATGCATATGGTTCATACGAATGAAAAATTTGGCAATTTTTTTTTTTTGGCATTTACTGTAAACGTATTATATTTGGCATGTACGATATTTGGCGGAAATCGTTTTTTCAACAAGTTGGCGTAGATTTGATTTAGCGCATTCCTGAATTACTTTAAACATCTAGATTTACGGATGGCATTTAGCGATGTACTTGATTTAGCGGAAGCTGCGTTCCGCCAAAGGCGCTAAATAGAATACACAGCCAAATGTAATACATTTACAGTATCTACGAAAAAAGCTATATTTTCAATGCCCCCAAATTACCTGTTACAATGTGAGGATGGGCAGATTTGCAGATTACCACTTTAGTGGTCACACATTTGATGATACATGATCAAGATTAATACTCATAAAAATGGACACAGTGGTGCTGTGTTACATGTAATTAGGCATTATCACAAGATATCTATATTAAGTAGAATACTAGATAGAAAAAAATGTTCCTGATGTGGTGGTAATATAAATGTGAATTTGACGATAATATAAACTGAATGGCAATAATTCGAGATATACTTGTATTCAAATAATGATAACAACCTTATTAACATAATTGAATTTTAGCCTTGCATGACTATAATTATTTAGCTATTCAATGAAAAGTCGAGGTGAGTTTGTTTGGTAAAGATAATATGCTAAAACCAACCTTGCTATAAACAGAAGTCTTGTGTGAGAGCATTAGCATCTTTGCTAGCCATGGATTTTTGGTCCACTCCCTATAATGGCACCAAAAACCATTCGCTAGTAAAGATGGCGCATTAAATGTTTTCAAAATTTTCAAAAGTACCAAATATTTCTATCTACAGAGAGGAAGAAATGCTATGACATATGCATTAGACAAAGGGAATGGATTTCTACCAACAGAAGTGTTCAAATTCATGCTGAGAAACGGAGCCTACCTTGGAGACAGGGAT